>NC_081546.1:3764778-3798148 GCF_901000735.1 Corylus avellana
AAAAAAAAAAATCATTTGCACTTGCAGAAAAATTGTATCAAAAGAATAAGGAAGAAAATAAAAAGAGAGATAAAAAAATAGAGAACGAAATATAGAGACAGAGAAAAGAGAAACGAAGATATATATATATATATATATATATATATAGAGAGAGAGAGAGAGAGAGAGAGAGAGAAATATAGAAGAATCAGAGAGATAACGAAATTTAATCTCACAAGTGAGGTTTTTTATGGCAATTTACACAATTAATTTAATTCCACAGGAAATGATTAGCTAAGCCACTGCTAACCCTATGTGTATGAGATTAGTAGTCCCATGAGAATAGACTATTTCAAGAAATAGAGTGTTACCAAATAAAAGACTAGTTATACCTAGTATTAGCTAGTCCAATCCAAAAGTCTATTCCACAAACCAAATGGGGCCTAATTGATAAAAATCAGAAGCTCGAGGAATGATTTGATAATGAAGTAATTTTTTGGGAGGATTACAGTAATTTTTTTTTTTCTTTTCTTACAATGATACTTCGATTTAAAAATAAAAAATAAAACAAAAAAACCCCCTCTTTGATAAGTAAAGCGACGTCGTTATTCTTCAAATTTCTCTCCGGTGTCGTCTAGTACTTTTCCTTTCTCTTCTTCTGGCCTCCTCCTTCCCTTCTCTCTCTCCCTCTCTCTCTCTGCACAAGCGTGCTGGGATTCCCATAAACCCTAGCTGATTATCCAATTCCGCTTCACGAGCACGTACGTTTCTCGTTTCAATTATATGTTATGATATTGAAATCACCGAAATTTCGTTTTTCTAACCGTTCTTCTGTGGTTGATCACTTTCTTGTTCTCTCCTGTCTTTGAGCTGGTTATGACTATAAATATTTATCTTTTATGAGATTACTTTTATAAAAATATTAAACTGCATAAATTGGATTTTGTGCTGGCTATGACTGCCACATTATCCATTAATTTTAATTTTGTTTTTGTTGCTGCCTAATTTACATTTTTAATTCATTATTTGGCATAATCACGAGAATTGAATGTGTTTGGAGACTTTATTTTTTGAATATTTATCTTCTTGATTTTCTTTTTCAATAATGTGAAATCCAATTTATTAAGAACTTGAGTGGTAACTATGTGTTTCTTGGCTTTGACGTAGCAGATAATCAGTAAGGTATCCGCGCTGCTTGGAAGGGCTTGTAGTTCTGCATTTTCTTAACCCACCAATGTGATGCATTTTGTCTAACGATTTATTTTGGTATCTCAATGGTATGGTCCTATATTATGGGTTTTCATATATGAAAGGAGAACCCTGAGAAATTTCTGTTGCCCATCACAAACTATTGTGAATCATGTTTGACACTTTAATAGCATGTTTGAAGAAGTCCCAAAGTCTGGTAGTATAATTTCCGAGTTCTCTTAAACAGAATTAAATGCCTCAGAGAATATTCAAATGTATGGTTTTTGCCAGGCTTTGTACATGAGCAAATGGTGCTGGGGAAGAAAAAAAAAAAAGAAAACCGTAATTAGAGATATTGGCTCACAATTGAAACATGACCTTTTATAGTTGGGAGTTGCTCTTGTCTATATATTTGTTGCATGTTTTTTCCTTTGTAGTGCAAATTCCAAATTTTTTTGTATTAATCCGATGATGTTATATTATTAACTGTATTTTCCAACATTTGAAAAAAAAATAAAAATTAATTGCCTTGTTTGAAAGTACCCACTTAATATTTGATGAAGTTTTTTAGAATTAAATGTTATTGCTCTTTATGTCACAATACATTAGCAGAAATCTCGTCTAATGGTGAGAAGAGGCTATCAATACCAAGTGATTTAAGATAAAACATATCTATGTGCTCAACAAATTCTGGATCTAGTTGGATAAAAATGTATGATATTAGATTGAAAGAATGATATTCCAACTACCAAAAAGCTGAATAAAATTTTGTGGACTCTATATTTTGTGTGCAAAAAGATATATATATATTAAAAGAATTCTTATTTATGTGAGTTTATTTGTCTTTAATTATCTCATCATATAATTTCTAGCTGATAGGCTGATAAGCTCTTGCATCACGTGGACTTTTGACTAGTGTTTGTACCTACATAGAGAGAGGGGGGTTGAGTAGTGGGGAAGGGTAGAGGCGGGATGAGAACTTAAGCTCATTTAGGTTATAGGTAGATATGTTTTTGTTAATGGGGATTTAAGGATGGTTGTTGATTGTGTGCGGCTAACTTTGAACTTCAATGACAAGTTGTATATTATTCATACCCGCAGAAACTGAAAACTTTACAATTTATTATTTTTCTTTTAGTTTGTAGCTCCATGTCATGTAGAGTGGCTATTTTTCTAATTTTATTCGTACTTTGAGAAATTATGTGTAAATGACATGGAAAATGATTTGTTTGAAGGATCAACATACTGAAGAACTACCAGAATACATAGATATCAATCAAAATGATTTCTCATATCGAAAGTAAGATTTCTCTTATCTTTTTTTTTTTTTTTTTTTCTTTGTTTTTGTTTTCTTCATTCTTATCCTCTTGAAGTTTTTCTTTGTTGAATATATCTTTTTGACTAATTATTTACTTAAATGTTATCACCTCATGAGACTTAACCAAAAAAAAAAAAAAAATGTTATCACCTCATAAGTGAAGCATAGTTATCTTTATATGTATGATGCTTCATTTGTGAGGATAACATGTATGTAAAGAATTGGTCAACAAGTTATATTTATATAATTCTCTAATACCTCTGAGCTTTTGAGAAAAGCAAGCATAATACAAAAATAGTTCAAACTTGTTTTAGTTACTAGGTATGACTTTAGTATAATATTTGACCTATTGTATTATATAGGACTTTAGTATAATATTTGAATATATAAAGCATAGTTATCTTTATATGTATGAAAATGGAACTACACTATTGTATTGTTTTAAATATTTGACCTGCAAATGAAGGTTAGTCCTAAGTTATGGAGTTGGATTTTAGTAGCCAAGTAGTTCTATAACAGTGACCATCACTTCATTGTGACCTTGTCCCTTCCTGTACCTGGGTGAGTGTGCAAATAATGTAAGAAAAACCATATGTTTACCCATTAATAGGAGTTTCAGAAGTTATTATGGTGTTTTCAGTAGCAACCTGCATGATTAAGCAACTGTGTATTGGCAGTACATACTACATAGAGCTTTTTCAAAATAGAAAGGGAGGGGGGGAAACTGGTGAAAGTTAGTCATCATGTTTCATAATTTATTAAATATTCAATGGCAGTCTAATGAGTTGTTTGTATAATTTATTATTATGCTGAGTTGAAAATAATCTTATTGTAATGCTGAGTTGATTTTTCGCTTGTTTCTAGGCACAAGAAGCAGAAGGAGGAGGACATTGCTATCTGCGAATGCAAATATAATGCCAATGATCCTGATAGTGCATGTGGGGAGAGGTGCTGGAATGTACATACCAGCACAGAATGCACTCCTGGTTACTGCCCTTGTGGTGTGTTGTGCAAGAATCAGGTCACTATGAGATTTCTTGTTCACATGTGTGTGTGTGTTTGTGTGCGAGCATTCCACTTTCCTTTATTTGATAAGTAATTGACAAATTTTATTAAAAAGCATGAGGCACCTCTAAGTACACAAGGAGTATACAAAAGGAAACACCTAACTAGAACAAGCAAAAAACACTTGCACCCCCCAAAACCCCAAGGTAGGTTCCACCAACTGTTCCAACTATACTGTTATCTTATTAATTTGGTCATATTATTACTTATGTTATGGAGTTGAATTAATTTGATAGGGATCTTGATTGACTATTTAAAAATAAATAAATAAATTGATTGCCCAGATGTTATTGTAGTTGCCATTTCATATATATATATTGGTGAATATGAATTCTCATTCATATTTTTACATGTTGTTGCCTTTTGCGATTCTATTTTTAGTCTTTTTGGGCTAGACTGGGTCCTGCCTTGACAGGTGGTAGATTGCTTTACTTGTTGGAGAGGCCAATTTGGTAGTTTCATAGTGCAACTTTGTGTAAGATGGTTTTGTCTTGCATAATGTGGTGTATCTGGAGAGAAAGAAATGCTTGTAGCTTTGAAGACCGCGAGGGACGGTGGTGGAATTAAAGGCTTTTTTCTTTAATGCCTCGCACCACTAGGCGCCTGCTTATTATCACTTTCTTTTTTCTAGTTTTCATGATTTTCTTGCTCTTTTTTCTTTTCTTTTTTTGGATAAGTTTTTCTCGTGTACATCATGTGTACTTGGGTTACGCCCTTGCACTTTTAATAAAGTCAATTACTTATAAAAAAACATGTTGCTCTAAGCTCTCTTGATTTTATTTTATTTATTTCCAAGAATTGTTATCTATGCTTTTAAACTAGTTTATTTATTTTTTGATAAGTTCATTAAAAAGCGCAAAGGCGCAACCCAAGCATACAAGATTTGTACAAGAGAGACACCTAACTTGAAGAAGAAAAAAGATCGAGAAAAATATGAAAGCTAAAAATGTTAAAATCAAAGGCAACAACCCAATAATAAAGTGTCTTAAAGAAAAAAGCCTTTAATTCAACTAATGTCCTGTCACGGTGGTGGTGACTGACCACTACTGTGAGAGGACTGAGGAGGATTATAGATTACCTCATCAATGGAGCGGTCACTTTTTTTTTTTTTTTTTTTCTCTATGCCACCCAAACCCAATAGATTACCATCAGTGATTGGGCCACCTCTAAGCACTAACGTCCTGCCCAAACCTGATGGACTTCCTGAACAAGAACCATCGACATAACTCACGACCTCTTTCCCAGACCTGAAAACTTTTGTATGTACAATCTCACCAACAAAATATGAGCTTGAGGATTGTACATGGTGTTGCGGTTGGGCGTCCTTCGGCGAGACCTTAGATAGAGCACCACTGGTGACAAAGCTAACACTAGTGACCTCCATAACCCTCTTCCCCTTATTGTTTAACTGCACAGTAGCTGCTACATAACCCACCGGCTAAGCACTCAAAGAAATTGGTTGCTCTCAAAGCTCAAACCCATGTACCAGTGATTGATATCCTGAAGACAATAGCCCATATTCACCCCATTTACATGTTCCTCTGAGGGCTTGAATCCTGAACAATCCATGGGGGTCCCAAGAAGTGTTATTCAACCAAGGGTACATTAGCATATATGTATATTCATCCACTCAGCAGAAACAAACACAAATGTGTGTCCATGTAATTTTTTTTGTCCCGCCATGTTGTGCTATATCAATTGTTACAATGTATTTTTTTTTCTTGCAAACTTGAGGAGCGTATTCTGTTTAGAATAACTATTAGAAAGTTTGATGGACCTTTGAGTTTCCTATTAAATATGATGAAACTGATATTTGATCCTTTTTGATGTCTCATATGTTTACTTTACAGAGATTTCAGAAATGTGAATATGCTAAAACAAAGTTGTTTCAAACTCAGGGCCGAGGGTGGGGTCTTCTAGCTGATGAGGATCTAAAGGTAATAGTTTGCTAGCCTCATGTGAACTTTTGCAGTCATGTAATAAGCATTCATTAGTTACTTGGCATCTGCTATATATATATATTTTTATGATAAGTAATGTTGCATATCAAAAGCGCAAAGTGGCGCAACCATAGTACACATAAAGTATACAAGAGAACGCTGGAAAAAAGAGACCCTCAAGAAAAGAACCCTAAAACCCAAAGAAGCCCTAAACCCGCATAACAAACATCTGCTATTCTAACATTCATTTAATTAGCACATATATGTCTACCTTCTTTATATGTAATGGAGACTAATATGCATGATTCCCTACTCTAGAAACATGGTGAGGTGTCCTAGTATGAGCTGTCTATTATCTAGAACATTGTACAAAGACTCCTATATATGTGGAATGAATGTAATAGTGAGATTCACCCCTATTTTCTCTTTCATTTGGCTATTCCCATCATAACTAACATGGTATCAGAGCAAGATTCTAGGGTTTAGAATTCTTGTTTAGTCTTCCTTGTTTATAGTTTTTTCTCCCCCTCGTTTTTGTTAAGCCTTTAGAGCTTATTTTTGGTCAGCCTCCTCTCAGTGGAATCCCACCCTGGCAGTGCCTTGATGAAACTCTAAAAGAGCTGTCTTGGTGACCTGAAAAAGTCTCCGGTGTGAAAAAAAAGGAAAAGACAAAAAAGATCGATTTTGTTTTTTTTTTTGGAGGTGTCAGATTGATTTTGGTGTAGTTTGGTTTTCTGTGGTGTTTCTTAGTGGTTTTCATGGTTAGCGGCTTTCTTTGTGGTGCTTGGTGGCTATTCTAGAGGAGTCTATGGTGCTTAGTGGTAGTCTCCAATGGGTTATGTGGTGGTAAATTCGCTAGACAACTCGTTTTTGGTTGCGGGCGTATCTTATCCCCATCCAGGACAAGAATTTCCTTATCCGGAATAAACTTATTCCAGTTTTGTTCTTGAGCCGGGTCCGGCCTAGTCCACTTGCATTAATCAAAACAATCCCAGTCCAAACCCAACATTAAAAAAGCAGAGGTTCAGTCCATCCCAAGTAAACAAAAAAAGGGCTGAGCTTTCCTTCACCTAGCACAGTAAGTTAGTGAGCCCAGGACACTTACATCAACCCAGCTTGACCCAGTCTCATACCTGACTGTACCAACCTGTGTTGCAACCAGGTCAACCCGTTATCTAGTACCCTGCGCTGCCGCCAATAGGATCTGATATTTTCTGGCGAGTTCTCGCCTGTTTCCATCATTTTTTGACCAGATTTTATATTTTCCGGTACTCTCTGGCAAATTTCAGCCTTCTCCTTTTCCAGCCACTGTCATGTCTACCTTGACACAATGTTCATATTAAGAATGATAATAAGAGAGCAATCCGAGAGCTCAACAACGAAAGAGCTCCTTAGGTGCTCTTGAGTGTTCCAGCCAGTCCCTTTTCGGTGGCTTCTCCATTTGTTTTGCCCATTTCGGTGTCCTCTCGGTGGGGCCGGTGTCAGTGTTTTTCTTTTTTGGTGTTCGGTGATCAGTGTTTGGTGCCTTGTTTCACTGGGGCTGTTGACTGTTCTAAGTGCACTCTTTGTTTCCGCGTGGTGACAGTGAACTTACTCTCTGTCGGAGTGCTGACAGTTTGTTTTGTCTATCAGCACGTATTTGGCAAATTTTCAGTGGGTTGTTTCCGGGCACTGTTTTGCAGGATCTGGTGTTCTCCAGCGAGCTCTTGGTTGTTTTGCGGCACTGTTTTGCTGGGTCTAGTTTTTTCTTGCACACTCTTGGTTGTTTTCTGATGTTCATGGGTTGTTTTCCGGTGAGTTTTTGACTGGCGTTTGTGTTTCTGGTGAGTTTTCAATCGGCAATCGGTTTCCAGCGAGATCCGACCAGCCTTGGTGTTTTGAGGTGAGATCCGACTGTGTATTGAAGTTTTCCGGTGAGGTTTCGACCGGCGTTGCAGTTTTAGTTTAATTTTCGATAGGTGTTGCCCTTTTTTTTGGGGGAATTTCAGCTTGTTTGATTGGTTTAGAGTGCATATTATTTTTCATGTCTTTTTAATAAAATTTGTCTTTCTGTTTGTTTATTCCAACCTGTTCCAGCTTGATGGGGAGTATTATAGTTTGTTTGTTTCTTCCAAGCTGAAGCATTATATATATGCTTCTGCTTGAGGGGGGAGTGTTAGAGAATAATATGCATGAGTCCTTGTGCTAGAAACATGGTGAGGTGTCCTATTATGAGCTTTGTGTGAGCTGTCTATTATCTAGAACATTGTACAAAACTCCTATATATGTGCAATGAATGGAATGAATGTAATAGTGAGATGCACCCCTATTTTCTCTTTCATTTGCCTATTCCCATCATAACTAACAATATGCAAATATATCTCATTGGTGAGAAATGTATATTCAGCACTTTTATAATCATATTTATCACTTAACTTTTAAATTATTTACTTGTCACCATGGAATCAATGGAGGAGATTTATAAATTACTGATTTTATACATTTTTATTTGTTTTATCCAATTCAGGTGGGACAGTTTATTATTGAATACTGTGGCGAAGTAATATCATGGAAAGATGCAAAGCGAAGATCCCAAGCTTATGAAATTCAGGGTGAGCATAAGTTTATCCTATACAAGTCTATGTTACTTTTATCTCAAAACCCATTTCACCATCGTGTGGATTGATGCAGGTCTCAGAGATGCATTTATAATTTCTCTCAATGCTTCTGAATCTATTGATGCTACTAAAAAGGGAAGCCTTGCTAGGTTTATCAACCATTCATGGTTAGCCAATTGAGACAAGATATCTAATAGACAAATTTGGCTTGTTGTGCTTGAGTTTGACATTAACCAAGTCCTTTCTTCATTTTTCAGCCAACCAAATTGTGAGACAAGGAAATGGACTGTATTGGGGGAAATAAGGGTTGGAATATTTGCAAAGGAAGATATATCTAGAGGAACAGAATTGGGATATGACTACAATTTTGAATGGTATGGTGGTGCCAAGGTTCGCTGCCTGTGTGGTGCAGCAAGCTGTTGTGGATTTCTTGGGGCAAGATCTCGTGGTTTTCAGGTAAATTTTGATCAATTTAATTTGAATTTTGAAGATTCTGTTCTGCTCAGAGAATCTAAATCAGAAAAAGGAAAAAGAAAAAGGAAACTTAGACTAACTGTTGAGATAGATGTCAATGCTAATCCCATATTGAGCCAGTAATTCCATGAAGTGAAAGTTTACCTTTGAGTGATGCTGTTATTCTCTTATTCTCATATGGTTTTACAAACATGTATTTATAATACTAGTGATAAGTAATAGCTTGTGCTTATTGAATGCTTCAGCATGCATTAAGTGTATTCCTTCGTAACTTTAAAGATCCCTCACTGGGTTGCAAAGCAATTTTAACAGTGGGGGCTTGAGCTGTTATTTCCTGTTGGCATTAAGGCTAGGTAAAGAAAGATGACTTTCCTACTCATTAAATGCTTTGTTGTTAAGTTATTAATAATTTAGTTATTTGTTGAATTTAATTTGTAATACATCAACTAGGTGTATTCTTCATTCAGAAAGTGGCTTTGTTGCAAGTTGTCCGAAATCATTACTGCACATCCTTTGTAGTTTGTCTGCGCTATATTTTGTGATGTCCTACTAGTAGCTAATATCCAGTTCAATTTGGACTCTATAGTTGGAGACTGGTAGAGCCCATTTTGTTGTAATGAATAGACAATTAAGGACATTACCAGAAAGGGGAAAAAAAAAAAAAAAAAAAAGAGTAAAAGAAAGACAATTGAGGATCACCCGAAAGGGTGCCGTGTGGAAATGTTGAGGTTGATAGAACGTATATCATGCCCGTGTCATGTGAATTTTTTTACAAAGACATTTATTGCACAATGTTTTCTTCAACCCCATGATAAAGTGCCTTATAAGGTATAACAAAGACATTCATTGCACAATGGTTTTTTTTTTTACAAGATTCATCCCATTACATATTGGGTTGGCCTTTCAAAGTGGTTAACAGTATAGAATGCCTCCCCCATTTGCATCTTAGTGTCATAGGCATTATCTTACTATTGTTTCTATTGTATACTTAGTTTCAGCTTCCATTTAGTTACAGATCCATGGAAATGAGCAAACGTAAGCTGAGACAGCTCTTATCATTTTGGATAGCTACTCAAACTGGATCATTCCAGTTAAGCTAAATGATTTCAGGCTTTTGGCCAGTTATTTAATGCTTGTGGTGTCCTTCATTTGTTTTGTTTGTCTTCTATACACATACACAAGAAGTGAGAAACTCATCAGGATAAAAATTGTATAGTTGATGACAGATGGATCTTACTTAAGAGCCTCCCTTTTCTCTTAAGGAGCTTCTTGGGATGGGATTATAACCTTTCCCGACTAAGTTTATCCACTACAAGAAGGGAGTGCCTGACAGGGCCATCCTAACAACAAATGAACAAGCCTATTTTGGGGGGTAGCCTGCTTCCTATGAATTGGTGAGCTCACACAAGAAACTGAAGGACCATTCAAGGAGTCAGACTGTCAGAGTCACCTGTGAGAGGGGGAGTTGGATATATTGGTAATAAACAAATAACTACTTTATACTTGGTAATATTTCTTAGATAATATGGCTCTTCACGCTTGGTGAAGAAATCTTGAACTTAGGTGTGTTTCAGAGCTTGACAAACTGACTAGCAAGCATCTTTAAAGCTGTGAACTTTTCTAGACATCCACTTATCCAATTTTAAGGCATTCAAGCCGAGAGTGTCAAGATATGAGTTACTTGACTTGTATGTAAGATTGTGCCAAGTTCACTTACAGCGACAGGATGTAGAAATGGTTTTCTGTTGCCAAATGACAGCCTCCCAAATTACTAAAATCTGATGTGGTTATTGACATAAACATTAGTGGTGCTATCTATTAGAGTCACAATGTTTTTATTCTGAGAGTTTCACAAAATAGGTGTTCTTCATGTTGGAGGTAATAATGAAATGATATATATATATATATATATATATATTTTCAAACATTCATATATTGCAAGTCCATTAGTTCTATAGAGATGCTACAGTTGCACATTGTAGACGTAAAATGTTGGCTAAAATACATTTTGGTCCCTCCAAATTTGGGTTTGCTGTCTGAAATTTCAAATTTGGTCATTTAAGTTTGTATTCATTATTAATATAGCCTTTCCATCCAAATCTGTTAAATTTACTGTTAAATGTCAAGTAATTTACTTGTGAGTTTAAAATTTTAGTATAAATTACATTAACAAGTGAAGTGATTAGAAATTTGAGAAAAAAAGGGTTTTTTTTTTTTTTTTTCTTTCTCGCAATATCTTTTTCAAAAACAATGCTGTTTTCAACTCATGTGCATGTCACACGACATGCAACAGGTTAATGGTTTTGGAGGGAAGGACTGTATTGACAACAAATACACACTTCAGGGGCCAAATCCAAATTGACCAAATTCAAACTTCATGGACCAAATTGATGGCAAACCCAGACTTCGAAGGACCAAAATATATTTTGGCCTGTTTTTGTAGAAGTTACCAGTTTCTTACACGGTGCAATGTTGGCCGATCTATTTGTTGCAACTTTAATCTGATCGATATAGGTTGCTTGCCTTGTAGGATACATTTTGCAATGATCTTACAATGTTTGAACTATTTTTGCATTGTCCAGTTATGGTTTTCTCAATGAATTATTATTTTCTGTTCTTTTTTTTTTTTCTTTTTTTTTTGGGTGGGAACTGGTTTTCTTCTATGGCTGTGGTTCCTATAATTAATATATTTCTGTCTGCATGTATGGAACCTCTTCAACAGGAGGATACCTATTTGTGGGAAGATGATGATGACAGGTAATGCATTATTGATATTCTTGATGTGTTTATATGCAGCTTTTCCTGTTCCATTCTCAAGTGCTGGGTGTATTGAATCATGCACTATGTATCACTATTTTTTAAGTTCTCAATATATAGCAAGTCAAATCTTTTTTATAGTTTGGATTTTAGTTCATTGGACCTCGCTCAACTTGTCTGGTTTATTTATTCCATTGGATTTCTTTCTTTCTTTACTTATTTTCTTGTTTTGTTTTTTGGCTTGACTACTATTTTGGTCCCTAAAATTTGACCCTGGTTTCAATTAGGTTCCAAAGTTAAACTTGGTGCTATCAAGTCCTCCAATCTTTTTCTCAACTTGACTGATGCGGACATGGCATATGAAATATCACCTCCATTTTTATGCTTATTTTTATAATATTAATTAAAAAAAAAAATAGTAAAAAAAATCTCAAATTGATGAAAAAAATATCTTTGTCAAGCTCAACCCCGCCTCTATTACCCATACTCGTAGCACCAAAACCCACAACAACCACCACCATAAAACTCCGGTGAAGACAATGTTGAAAAAGGGAACAGCCCATTAGTTCAAGGACTGAGTTGGTTGGAGTTGAAACAAACATTTGATAACTTAGTTGAAAATTGGGAATTCATAGCCCTAGAATTCAGCTAAAACTTGTAGCTAGGTTCACAAGGATTGTCCAACTGTGTCAATTGCCTGTGATTCAATTGTCTTGCACTTGTTGGTTTGCTCAACTCAGGTCCTGTATAATTCAAAAAGGTTGATTTGATGGGGGCAGTATACGTGGTTTGGCTATCTATCTGACCAACTTCAAGAATTGAATAGCTGCTATATTTGTTACATTTGTATTTTGTGCAATGAATCTTTGTTATTCAAATTTCGGTTCTCATTTTATGTGTTACTATATTTAGCTTGACATGCCTATTTGGTAACAGATATTCAGTTGAGAAAATTCCGCTCTACGATTCTGCAGAGGACGAACCTTCCTCTAAGCTCCTCAAAAGTGTTGACTCCTCAAATTCTGAGTATAACATTGATGGAAAAATTAAATACTCCATGACAATGACTGTTGGTGTCGGATCTGAGCACCAATTTGAAACCAATGCTCTTGTTGTTCAGCCACCTGATCCAGTTCCCATGGAGGCTGTAGTTGTCAATGAAGTAAAAGCTGAAGCAAGTGTGGAGATGAAACCGTATTCACAGGATACTCAACAGGCCTTTTCACAAAAGAATGCAATGATATCTCGCATACGAAGTAATAGTGCGTGCCGGAACTATCACATTGGACCAGGGTCCTTGACAAAGAAAAGATCAAAACACTATTCCAATGGAAGGTTGAAACAACTTGCACAGGATCAAGTTAATGCAAAATTTATTGCCCTACTTTTGGTAACAAAGCAAGCCCAAGAGGAAATCCTGAGATGTGAGGTATGAACTGCTTTTTGTGTTTTTAGCAGTGGTTTATGCAATCTGAGCTGGTGATCATTTTGGCTTTAGGTTCTTTACTACAGTTTAAGTCGAATAATTAAGGTTCATAAGTTTTTTGATTAGGGAATAGGATCATCTCTATTTCAAATGAAATAAATAGTATCAATTTCATGGTTATGATTTAAAGTTAGTATATCTAACAGTATATATGAAGTCAATGTTGATGTGTCTTTTAAAAAATTTAAATAATGTGGAATTATGTACACCGTTAAATGCACTAACTTTAAATCCTGACCATAAATTGGATACTGTTCATTTCAAATACTATTCATTTCATTTGTTATAGAGAGTCCTTGTCCTCTTATTAGGCTTGCTGAAATGACTTTGAGCCAACTATGGGTCTTGGTTGTGGCTGTACGTTCTTTGCTACAGTTTAAGTTTACTCATTGAGGGTCATTAATTGAGTTGAATTGTAGAATTTTGAACATAGTAGTCCTACAATGACAAGACTTCTAGGAGAGCTACAGATGCTTTCTACTTGTAGCATCGTTGTGGAAAAAAGGAAAGTAAAATTATTGGTTAAACTACTTTGGTCCTTTAACTTTGTGATTGATTTCAAAGTGGTGAAGGCCTTGGTCTTGAGGTATTGCTCCCTTTAAGGTCCAAGATTCAACACCTCATGGGTGCAGACAATTCTTTGGGGCCACACCCCCTAGTGAAAAGCCAGCAACTTAACCAGTTCTGTGCAGGGAAACTTCTGAGGGTGCGGTGCACGAGACCGGAGTTTACTTTGCAAGGGTAGGTCCGAAAGGCCTTGCCTTGGAGAGGTCCCACGACATCAACTTTGTGATTGATTTCAATTCAGCCCCTGAACATTCAATTATGTCAATTTAGTCCCTTGCCTTTAGTCAATGTTATGCTTGCCATCAACTGAAGTCTGGAAATTGTTGATGTGGCTCACAGAAGTTCTACAAGTTATCAGTTTCGCCAACATGAAAACTTGTGCCACATAATTTTGCTTATGTGCCGGTGAAGGGTGCACAGCTTGTCTGACGTGGCACCTCAGCCACATGACCGGGCGACTAATGGGACACGTGGCCCCCTTATATAACGTGTCCCAACACACAGGAGCTATTGTCTCCTCTCCTCTATTTTCCCCAATCAACTCTTCCTCTTTTCTCTGTTTCAGCCTAGGCAGAACTCTAGCTCTAAATATTTTCTTCAAATTAATCTATGAAAACAGTCCCCACACCACAAATTTGCTACCAATCACCACTAATTTTGATTAATTTCAACCCAGCCACTTAAAAATCTGCCACCGACCACCCCAATCACTATGAGCACCTCCCCCACTTAGTTGATCTACAACGAAAACACAAACATCCAGGTCGACATTGTTTTGGTGGAGGCTGAGGTGTATTATGCGTAGAGGAGCTTTTGAGGAGGGTTTGTGGGACAGGAAAAGGGGAGGGGGGTTGAGCGAATATGTGGAGACTGATAAGAGGGCATGTGAGAGGAGAGGATAAGCCAAAAGATAGGAGTTTTCTCAACAGAAGTGCGATTCTTTGTAACCCCTTCTGGAAATGATTGATTAGAGGATTTGTGGTTTTGATCGGAAAATTGATGGAACTTTGAAGGGCAGTTTTGAAAATGCGGGGGTACCATATGTTTATTTTTGATTAATTTTATTTGTATTTTCTCTATTATCTGCTCTTTATCTACTTTTGTATTATATTTTCTTCTCTCTCCTTTTCTTCCTCCCTATTTCTCTCTCTCTCTCTCTCATCAAGATGCGTTTGCTTATTCAGATTTTACTTTTTCCACTAATGGCTAACTGAAAGTTCCTCAAAATATTGTTGAATTGAAGTACTTGGTTATAGGTTGTGGTGATGGTGGTAGTGGTGGTTATGGGTGGGTGGGTGGATCTTTATTTTTAATGCTAAAATAAATATATAAGTCAGATAAAAATAACCAAAATTTCTGTAAGGGGGGGGAGTGGATGGGATGAATGAGGATCTTTTCTTCCAATCTTTTGCTGGTTTTTATCTTTATTTTTAATGCTAAAACAAATATACAAGTCAGATAAAAATAACCAAATTTTCTGTAAGTGGTTGATGTGGCATATTTTTTTGTTTGCTGGTTGTATAACGTGTCACGCTGTATATTTAGTAAAACTTGCATGCATGCCAATGAAATTGATGACTTTGACAATTTCTATTAGCCACTCCTGCAATTTCTGTGCTTCAGTTCAGAAAGGGTAGCATTGATATCTTGATTACTTTTTTTAAAAAAAAGTGGGAATAAATTGACACAATTGAATGTTCGGGGACAAAATTGAAATTAACCTGAAAGTTGAAGGACCAAAATAGTAGTTTAGCCAAAGTTATTTATGATATTTAACATTGTAGCCTGCCGTTCAATATGATTTGTCATCAAGGGAAAAAGCGTTCTAACTCTGGCCAAAATTTAACCCAAGTATACCGTGATTTGTGTTTCATTTTTGGGATAAATGTGCTATACTTCTAGACTTTTAGCTGGATTGATTTGCTCAAATGACAATACATGATCTCTAAAAAGGTTATAAATCTAAGGATCTTCCTTTTTGGCGTCGACATGTATGATAGTATGGAAAATTAGATTCAGGAAACCATTCCAATATGCTCTTACTAGCATGCTTGAAGCTTAGCATATTGTCAAAACAATTCTTTTATTCTCTAAGATTAAAGTAAATGACTTATTCTCGTTGTGGGATTTCATTTCTGAGTGAAATCTGTTTATCCAGGCCTCATATAGAGATTACTTAGAAGACCACAAAGAACATCATTATCATTACATGATGGATGATGGATGCTTCAACCAATTGCAATTCACCCCCACTCTCATAACATGTCCTATCTGGAATATAATGAGGTCTTATGATCTTAATATTCTCTGTTTTATGCCCTTATCAAGAAATATTTTCTGTTTTATGCATCACTTAGATGATCAAATTGCATATTCTCACTGTAGTGATGGATGCTGTATCCAACAGCACCAAAAAAATTTGTTCTCAGTTTGTTATATGAAATATCAATCATAGAACGAATGATGTCTAATGTTTCATCTTCATAGTTATTATTTCTGTTATTAAAATTCATGTTGAAAATGATAGTTTTTTTGCAGGAAATTAAGAACAATGCCAACTCTGTGCTTGATTCCTTATACAATGAAATACGACCTGCCATCGAAGAACATGAAAGGGACAGCCAAGACTGTGTAGCTACCAGTGTAGCAGAGAAGTGGATAGAAGCCTGCTGCTCAAAATTGAAGGCGGACTTTGATCTTCATTACTCAATCATCAAAAATGTTGCCTGCACTCCCCGAAGGCCACACCCCGAAGCAAAACTGTCTGAAGGAGACAACGAGAGTGGAATCAGGTACTTAGCAACAGATTAATGTCTGTCTATTAGGCTTCATGAAAACTGCCCAAGGGCTTGCCAAATGTTGGGGTGGTTATTAGAAGAAAACTATTGAACTTTCATTAATCATTAATACGAAAAAGCCCAAGTTCTTTGTGTGGTCCCTGGCCGCTTAGAGCTCTAATGCTTAGTGCAAGTAAATTACCCCTTTGCCCTGGTCTAAATTTTAAGTAATTGTTTTCCTCCATATTGCTTCAAATATCTCCCGTTTCCCTTTAAATGTAGTTTGAACAGGTCAGAACTCAAGAACCTAGACAATGCCGTGTGGGTCCTCCCATGGACTCTAGCTATGTATTTACTTGCTATTTGGCAGCACATGATTGATTGGAACAGTCAATTATTTAAAGCAATCATTGCCTTTTTCTTGGGTTTCGCTTTTGCTCTTTGATTGTCGCTACAATTAGAGCAGACATATGAAGGGTCCATGATCCATCACCCTCAACTCATCTTCTAGGTTTCACTTTCTTCTTGTGCTGGTTTTTGGTTGATTACATTTATCATACAATTGAGATAACGATGTAATGAAAATAGATTAATAAAGACTTGTAAAAAAAAAAAAAAAAAAATTAATGGTTGATTTTACCGCTATGCCATCCAAATTGTATGGTAGTCATATAACATGGCTGATCCAATGATAGATTGATAACATCATAGTGAGATAGTAGTGAGATAAGAGGTTTAATATAGAACATTATTCAAAGTCAAAGATTAGTTAACACCATGTCTGACTTTTATTATCTTACTCATACATGATTGTATCTTACTCAAGAGGTAGTCTTCAATCCCATAATAGCATTTAACACGTCAAAAAAACATCATCATCATCATTTCCCTTCAATTTCATTGCAACGAACCTTCAACTCTCATACACGGTCCATGATCAACCACACCTTGACAACTCACTCCCGCACACGATCCTTGCCCACAAACCCATTACACGTTGACTCGGCCTCACTCAATACAAAGGCAAGACTTGAAGACCACCGATGACCAAACCCCACCTTCCTTGAAACCCCACTCCACCGCTGTCGCCGGCTCTGATTTTCCTTCCCCCACCCTTCTCAGTCAAATCCCAAACCCACACGTAACCCTGAACACACCCAACAGGGACAACACCTTTATCATCTAAACCCATCTCTCTCTTTCTGCTTGAATTCCAGTTCCTTTCTTTCTTTCGTTCAAAATGGGTGAATTGGATAAACCGCTCCAAGCAATTATCGCAGCGTCGGCAAGCTTCTTCTTCATGATCATTCTCTTCGCTATCTTGTTCGTTCTCTGTAAACGAAACAAGAAAAGAGGTGATCAGGCCCGAGGCCGCGGGCGAGTCCAAGCACGTGCGCTCCCCAAACTACCTAAGACAGAGCTATCCTCCATCGCCGTCGACGAGAGCGCCGCGTCCTTCGACCCATCCCTCCGACTCTCCATGGAAGACCTCGTCAAAGCCACAAAGAACTTCTCCGCCGACCTGATTGTCGGCGACGGCAGCTTCGGCCTCGTCTACAAGGCCCAGCTCCCCAGCGGCGGCACCGTCGCCATCAAGAAGCTCGACCCAGACGCTTTCCAAGGGTTTCGGGAGTTTCGGGCCGAGATGGAGACTCTGGGCAAGCTTCGACACCCGAATATCGTTAAGATTCTCGGCTACTGCGTCTCGGGCGCCGAAAGGCTCTTGGTTTACGAGTATATCGAGAAGGGTAGCCTCGACCAATGGTTGCAGGACGCGTCATCGGAGAACGATGACATGGCGGCGCTCTTGCAGGGGGGTGTACGGAAACCGCTGAGTTGGGAGACGAGGATTAAGATTGCCAAGGGCGTGGCTAATGGGTTGGCCTATTGCCATGGGTTGGAGAAGCCCATTATTCATAGGGATATAAAGGCTAGTAATGTGTTGTTGGACTCGGAGTTTGAGGCGCATATTGCGGATTTTGGGCTGGCAAGGCGCATCGACTCCTTGCATTCACACGTGTCCACACAAGTGGCGGGCACGATGGGGTACATGCCCCCAGAGTACAAGGAAGGGTTCACTGCAGCGACGGTTAAGGCCGATGTGTATAGTTTCGGGATATTAATGTTGGAGATTGCGACCGGGAAGCGGCCCAATTTGCCAATGGTAATGGATGGGAAACAGGTTTTGTTGGTGGAATGGGCCAAGAGAATGGTGGCCGAAAATCGGCAAATGGAAATGGTGGATGCCAATATTTGGAGGGAGGGGCTAGTAGAAGGCAATGTTAAGGACTATTTTGATGTCGCTGCCAAGTGTACTGTGGAGAGCCCAAGAGAGAGGCCAGTTATGGCTGAGGTTGTTGAATTGTTGGATCTAATTCCAGGGTGAAATTGCATTTGTTAGATTGTTTAGTGATGTTGTTCAACTTCTTTGGGGGATGAGATCTCAAAAGGTATGTATGTGTACATATATATAACTTGTTGGGTAAATTAAGTTTTTCTTTTTTATTAAAAAAAAAAAAAATGCAAGTAGGGTAATTTAGTCATTCTAAAAGTAAGGCTTTTTTAGTAAGCCAAATCCTTGAATTATTGTAAGAATCCATGGTTTAAAAGGCCATTATGCATCATCACATGATAGCAATAGGGCCTCTATTACTCTTCATTACATTACCAAAAACAAATACCTGTTATTAATAGTTTTTTTTTTTTTTTTTATCTTTTTTCTATTTAAAATCAACTCAATTGATGTTATTATCCTATTTCACTTGAATCGATTTGGAGAGGAGCCTCTTAACCCATAAAGAATATCCTTTGTTTAGTTTATAGAAAATTATGAATCTAACTATTGAATTAATATTCTATAATTACTCCTCTTCATGAAATATTTATTTAACTAAAATTAGGCTTAAATTGTAGATTTAGAATTCAAACTTACGACCTCTATTCTGATTCCATGTCAAATTATCACGTAAGTGTTTAAGTTAGAATTTAATTATTTGATTAATATTTTACTAATTACTTTTTTTTTTATTTAATCTTTTTTGTTGCACCAACATGGAAGTGTGTTTAATTCGAAAATGAGTAGCATGTTTCTTGTTTTGAATGGATGGAAATGATAGGACGAAGATAAAGTCTCCATATAATCTGCATTGATGGCTTGACGGTAATTACTGGTTATGGTGGATGTTATCTTTGTAATTTGGTGAATGTGGTTAGCCAAGGGCCCAAGACTATTCAACCCAAATTAAATTTCATTTTTTTATGAGAAGCCCAACCACTAAACTAAATTGTCTTGTCCAAAGAAAAAAGGAATTAATTTATTATTATTATTATTTTTTAATTTTTAATTTTCTCTTCTGTCTTTCTTTCTTCCTCTTCCATACTCTCATCAAGCCCACAAAATTACCGAAGTGTTCACTTTTCTCTTTTTTTCTTTTTCTTGGTCATTATGTTTCCTAGAGATATACAAATGACTTATGAATCGACGATGGTGAGGAGTTTAAAGTTTGAAAAAGTTTGAAGAATGTGATAAATATCTTTAGGAAAAGACAAATTTTCAAATATGAATGTCGGAGAGACAGAATAAATAAATGCTTAAAAATAATATTCAAGTAGAATAGTAAAAGCATAACCCTAATTTTGTTGTTGTTGTTAATTTGAAATGAGCATAACTCTAGTTTGAGGAGTTAGATATTGAATAAATTTAGGGAGCGGAAGAGAAGATGCTCATACTAAAAAGTAGGTGGCATGTTACTGAGGTTGAAAATAACCTTTCACTCCACTCCAAACGTTTGTTATAGATGTCAACAAGTTCGTGATTTGGTTTTGATTCTGTTGATTTTGGTGTGATCTGTTTTTCTTTGGGATTTTGTAAGTTATTTTTCTTTTCTTTTCTTTTTGTAAGTTTGTAAGTTATATTTCGAGTTGAGTATAGGCAATGCTTCTTTGCTTTTTGTACTTGTTTTTTTTTTTTTTTTTTTTTTTTTTTTTGTGGTTTGAATGTGTTGCAGATTTTTTTCAATGCTTTTGATCCATCCGTAAATCCAGATGTATTGAATTTAATAAAAAATAAAAAATTCTGGAGCTCAATCTAGTACAGCTGCTACTTGCTGCTTCTTGGTTGGTTTTTCTCTCTCTCTCTCTCTTATAACAACATTTTGAGAAGTAAAGCTTGAAACTTTCATTGTGCGATATATCAATGCACAGCTTTGTTGATGTCACCATGCTGACTTGCGAGATTTTTTTTTTTATTTTTTTGAAATGTTCGGGGAGGATATTTCGGATGAAGATGATTTGAACTAGTGGTTTCTGTTTCATGAGGCGTTGTCCTTAGCTAATTGAACTATTCTTTGGAGACATTATAAATGCAGTGATATTCCGGAGTCAAAGAGTTCACCCAACAGTATAAGTAGAGATTGTAAGTATAATACTTACTGAGACATTGAACTACAAATATTTTATAAATGTGTATTTGTGATAATGAGTCCTCACGTCTTATAATTGTGCTTGACATGCTTTTAAAAAGAAAAGGTCTTTTGAAAGGGAAATAAATTTATGTTTTAGAAAGAAATTTGATTTTTTGAAAAATAAGTTAAATGGAAAATGAAAATTTAGATTTTACAGTCGATATCCAATATTGTAATCCATTGATAAGAGATAGTTAAACTCTTTATCTGTAAGACTGTAATTGAAGAAACTCTCTCATGTTTGGAGAGATTTTCAAAAGAAGAATGGGGCTCATCTCACATATTTTTAACAGCTCAATTTAAAAATAAACAAAAAGGTTTAAGTTTTGTAATGAGTTTATATTATGAAATGGAAGCTCCGATATGTTTTATTAGTGAGTTTATGATGTCAAATAGAAATAAAAAAATTTATTCAGTTATTCCACTGCGTTATTTTAAGGTAATAGTAGTATAGTCACGTGATAAATTCAAATATTTTATACTTGAGACTTGTCCTTTAAAGTTAGGACGTTACGAGAGACAATGGCTAGATAAGAATATAATTTATTTTGCAACAGCTTGTGTTGGTGTCAAATAATAGTTTTCTCAACCAACCACTCTAGAACAACAATGGCTAGATGAGAATAGAATTTATTTTGCAACAGCTTGTGTCGGTGTCAAATAATAGTTTTCTCAACCAACCACTCTAGAACAACACTTTGTGTCGCAAAAGAGTTTTCTATCCTAATGGAATAAACCACATTCTTATAGTATTCAAGGATCTTTATTTTGAAGGCGTACTGTAAAATGCTGTTTGTATAAAATTTCTCCAAGGAAATTAAGCCTTATTTAAATGAAAAGTTGTTTAAGATTGTAACTTTTGATATGGTGATCAGATTGATCATAAGTCAAATGGCTTTTTGTCTCTCATTTTCTCTCTCTAAGAAATATCCCTTAGGATTATGAGCTTCCAAAAAACACTATCATTAACTTAGTAGGTAATTTTTATGAAAAATCATTTAAATTAGTTGTCTGTATGAATATGTGAACATTCCAAGCCAAAACTTATAATGTATTTGCTGGATCTGCAATCACTAAAATGAAATTGTCTCTGCAACTTTTGAAATATGTGATTTCATTTAGTGTTTTGTGGCCTTTCGATAGGCTTTTCGACGTTTCCGTACGTGTTTATATGAATACCAATCGAGTTTTGGTGATTTTTTAATGCAAGTTACTTATTAATTAAATAATAGCTTTTTTAAGCTCAGAACCCAAACCATGAGACAATATTTCTTCTTACCTTCCAAAAAATAAAAAATAAAAAGATGGCCACTTGTGATCTATCTTACCCTATCAAAAGTTACTTTTCTAGAAACAACTTTTCATTTAAATAAAATTTCTTTATGCAATGTCAAGTGACTTGATATTTTTCATTGCTTTAAGTATTACATCACTACATTTTATATTATGATTGGGGAATCTTATTTGAAATAGATTAAATTTTTAGCGGTACACTTGTACTTCTAAAAACCACAAGTTAACATAAACACTATTTCAAAACAAACCTTGAAATCCCATCAAATAGATACTACTTAACCCAAAAAACAATCAACTAAAAAATGGTCATAATTCCAAAAGTCACAATTATTAAACAACTCTTCTTTGAATAAAATTACTTTAACAATAAATCAATTTGGTACAATTATTTAAATGAAAAGCTGTTTATAACTCTTGATATAGTAATCAAATTGATCATAAGTCAAGTGGCTTTCTGTCTCTCTCTCTAGGAAATATCCCTTAGGATTATGAGCTTCCAAAAAACATTGTCATTAATTAACTTAGTCGTTAATTTTTATGAAAAGTCATCTAAATTAGTTGTTTGTATGAATATGATGAAGAGTTTCAAACCAAAACTTATAATGTATGAGTCGGAAAATGAAATTGTCTCTACAGCCTTTAAAATGTGTGATTTCATTTAGTGTTTTGTGGCCTTTCGATAGGCTTTTTGTACATGTTCATATGAATACCAATCCAGTTTTGGTGATTTTTTAATGCAAGTTACTTATTAATTAAATAATAGAAAAAATATATATACATTTTTTAAGCTTATAACCCAAACTATGAGACAATATTTCTTTTTACCTTCCAAAACATAAAAATAAAAAGATGGCCACTTGTGATCTATCTTATCAAAAGTTACTTTTTTAGAAACAACTTTCTATTTAAATAAACTTAATTTCTTTATGCAATGTCAAGTGACTATATTTTTCATTACTTTAAGTACTACATCACTTTATTTAGTTTCATCATTGATCAAGTTGATTTACTATATTTAACTCAAATTAAAAATCAAATAAAAAAATTATTCATTTCATGGAAGTATATGATTTTTTTTTTCAGTATATAACTTATATATATATAATCATTACATTCTAAATATTCTAATATGCATATTTATCATGATTTTCAATCAATATTTTTTTAATAATCTTTTTGAATGGGGTCTGGATGTAATATATTATGATTAGGGGATCATCTCCTTTTCTTGTCCATTTGAAACAAATTAAATTCTTAGCAATACACATGTATTGCTAAAAATCATCGGTTAACATAAAAACTATTGTCCTTAAGGGGTAGCTTAATTGGTTGTGAACTATGCCTCATGAAGTGGAGGTTACTATTTCGAATCCACCCTCCCCCTTCCCTTTTGAGTACATGTCAAAAAAAAAAAAAAAAAAAAAACTATTTCAAAACAAACCTTGAAATCCCATCAAAAAAGTATTACTGAACCCAAAAAAACAGTTAACTAAAAAAGAGTCATAATTTCAAAAGTCATAACTATTAAACAACTCTTCTTTGAAAAAAATTACTTTAAGCATAAATCAATTTCTTACGCTATATAAGAGCAAAGCCTCAACCATCTTTTGGATTATACATCAAAATAAAAAGTTTCTAAAGTGAAAGAAAATTCATGGCTTGCAATGTATTAGAAAACTTTATGCTAGTGATGGTGGAATTGCTTATCCTTATTCTCCTAAAAGTGTAAGCTAATGTCCTTGCCCATTTCTCTTTCCATCCCTCTTCACCTCCCACTCAGGTCCCTCATTTCTCTAAACTTCATAAAGTTCAAACTATTGATTTTGCCCCTACCTCTTTTTGTCCCTCTCCACTTCCCCATCTTGCATCCTTATTCCTCTAAACTTGACAAAGTTCAAGGAACAATGCATACATGCATTGAAGATGAAATTAATGTTTGTGATAAAAGATATCTACATCTTAGATTTTCTAAAATGGACTGGCTTGTCTTTAAAACTTGTGTTACTAATGGTTTTGCAAGATGCCTGGAGAGAAATACTCAAATTCAATTCATTGTCCAACATTTTGATTGTGTAAAGGATTGCTTAAAACATCGAAACGATCTTGCGACTTGTTTGACAGAATGTTAAGAAATGCCTATCAACAAGCAGTTAGATGTCGTTTATGCATAGAATCTCAAGTGAAGATCTGGTAATGATTTCTTAACTCCCTATAATAGTGCAAAGATGGAAGCTAGTCATGTTGAGGCTTATCAATCTTCATACATACTACAAGAGAACATTTCAACTTTTATATATTTTTAGGACATCAATCGGAGGTTTATTATGGATTATTTATTTTCATTTACTACAAAATGTTGAAAATGGTCTCCTCCACATGAATTCAGAACTCACTCTAACTGCATTCCCACTTACTTTACTCCCCTTTCTTCCCTCCCCATCTGTAATGGACATGATCCACCCCCCCCCCCCCAGGCCTACCCCTCCTTTTTTTTTTTTTTTTTTTTTGGGCTCTGTTTTTAACGCCAAGGTTCTTACCAAAAAAAAAAAACGCGTACTTAAAGTTGTCAACTAGACATACTTTTTAACTTATGGGGCATTTGATAATTATCTTCAAAACCTAAAGTGAAGTCAAACAAAATTTTATCATTACCATAAACATGGATTGTCACTCATTTTCTCTGCTGACCAAATAAGCGTTGTTATAATTGGTATGTATCTATTTTTCTATGGTAACTATGTATAGGTTGCCCAAGTACTTACCAAATAGAGTAATTTAATTTGAATTTGAGCAATAAAAATATCATGTTAGTGAATTCCAACAATACAAGCCTTGAAAATTGTCATTCACATTATATAAAATTTTCAAAAATGAAATTATAGAATAGTAATTATGATAACAAAAGAGTGATCACTTCTTGATAGTATGCTAATTGTTTTATAAGGTAATTAGTATAACAAAATAACTAGAGTGTTACGATCTTTGTTTTCAAAAAATGTAATCTTTTTTTTTTTTTTTCTTACCCAACCTTTCTTTAAAGGATGTATTACATAATTCATTTTATCGATGATTTAGTTATTTCGTTTTTGATAATCGACACTAAACCTCCTTTTATTGCATATTAAAGTGAAATTTTCGTTTTCTTGTTACCAATAAATGAGAAGGTAAACTTGCAAGCCACATATCTCGTTATGCCAATCATGTAATGCAACATCCTCAAGTAGTTTTTCCATGAATATAGAGAGTATTTTCTTAAATATATGCTAATAGATGAAAAAACATCAGATTAAGAAATGACAAATTGAGAAATTATAGATTTTACAGTGGAAGGGGATGGGTGAGATGATCATTACTTGATAGCTTTGGCTATTAAGTAGTCATGCCTAGTAGTACCACAAGTGTAAGAAGAACGTGCAGTTCATATCGTCTGAAAATTGTTCTAACAAACACTAAACCTCATTTTTGTTGCATATTAAAGTGAAATTTTCATTTTCCCGTTAATAATTAATGAGAAGGTAAACTTGCAAGTCACATATCTTGTTATCCCAATTAAATAATGCAATATCCTCAATTAGTTTTTCCATAAATATAGAGAATTTTTTTTTTCTTAAACATATGTTAAAATAGATGAAGAAACATCATATTAAAAAATGGAAAAATTAAGAAATTATAGATCTAACGGTAGAAGGGAACGGGTGAGATAATAATTACTTGATAGCTTTGGCTATTTAGTAGCCATGCCTAGTGGTACAACAAGCGTAACATGCTTTTTATGTTTTTTTTTTTTTTTCCTTGTCAATTGTGCATTAAGATTTTTTTTTTTATTATCTAATTGAACCTTCTATTTAACTCCATGCATGTTTTTTCATGTCCTTCACTACTTACTTGATTTATTATGTTGCAATTCACAGATAAAAGCAATCTATGGTTACAAATTCATATAGATGCTTCACAAGGAATACGCAAGAGAGGAAAGAATTCCTAAAAAGCAATTCTCAATTGTTCTTCATTTCAAATAATATTGTTTTAGTTTTGGAATAATGTTCATTAGGGATGTTGTACGGCCCGTTTTGATCTAGTTGTGTTTTGAGTTTTTATGTTGGACAATTTTGGACCCAAAACTTTTCATTTGAGCGTTGATTTTTATATGGAATTTGTTGATCTTGCTGTATGTTTGAACATTTTAGAGATTCCAGGTGATGTAGTGAGACGTAAAAAATAATATATTGTTTGCATATGATATTATATAAATACTTATTATTAATGTTGGGATCAACTATATATAGTGCATCACATGTGTAGCGGAATAGTCCCAAAAATTCGATTACTTGAAAGAAAGAACAAGTCCAGATCATGCATTAAAACAATTGCACAAAGTTAGATTCTAATAGCATTTGGCCAAATAGGGATGGTTCAACCTAACTTTTGGGCCAGGTGGCCAAGCAGTCAAGCCACCTCTTCTTTCTCGCTTGATTGAACGACTCATATTAGAGCTAGAAATTACACAAGATCTTAATCAATCTCTTTAGAAATCATGGATGTGCTTAATTTGAAATAAAATGGTTGTAGAATTCGCAAGTCCGCCTTGGGCAGATCTATATCTTAAGGAGTTTTTTCAATTAGACCAGATCACTTAATCCAACACGCTTAAGCTAAGGAACGTATAATTATAAACTAAGTTGTGCTTATAAGCAGGATATTAGAGATTGAGCTAGAAAAGAGTAAGAGAAATTCCCTAATAACATTGGAATTTGAACTATTTTTTGAGTTAATTATTTGTATCAAATTATACTTATGTCTATCTTCCTTTTGAGGCAACTCCAATCATAGTGAGACGTATTGATCAGTATTATTATAGATTTATAATAAAATAGAAAGAAAAAAAAGAAAAAAGAAAAGGAAAAATAACGAAAAAAGGACTCAATGTTCCAAAGATATTCATGCATATCGCATACATTAAAAACACCGTCCATTTTTTTTCTGGTCCACCAGCCTTTGAATGAGATAGCTGAGAGCAACGCCCCTCTTTCGTTCGTCATAATTGCTTTTAGTTTAGAGTTTATCAGTTAATTGACCATTTCTGAGTATCTGAAAGTGACAGGCCAGGTTGACCATTTCCTTAACTACTTACCCTTGCAATTTTTGATAACATCAACCAAACCGGCACAAATATTAATATAACACGAGTTTAGTGTAATAAAATTTGAATAAAATTTAATCCATTCGATTAGATGCATGATTAATAAAGGAGAAACTTCAGAAATAATCACTAATTAACTTTTACTTGTTTTGATACAATTCTCTAAAGTTTAAAAACTCTCGATCGAACTTTCGATTACCCTATTTCATTAGGATTTTCCGTTATTTTTTGTAAAAATACCCTTGTTTTTTGTTTTATAAAAAAAAATGGCATAGATGCTTATATATGTATAAGCCTGAATCTTTACACTTTTTTTTTTTTTTTAATAATAATAAAAAAATGAGTATTTTGAAACTTCTGACATGATTTGTCGAAAAATTCTAATGGAATAGGTAATTTAAATAAATTGAAAGTTTAATATCTTTAATTGAAAGTTTTTGAACTTTGAGAATATATTTCAAAACGCGTGAAAATTCAAGGAAATTTTGTGAAGTTTCTCTGTTAATAAATAAGTCAATTTACTTAACCTATAATTATCTCCCCGAATTTGGATCCTCTCCGATTCAAATGAACTGAAGGAGATTCAGTTAGTTTTATTTGAAGGCTAAAATTGTAATATATATATATATAGACAATTTTACTCTTGTAAATATAATTAACTACATCACCAGTTTACATCCTTATTTCTATTTTTGAACAATATTATCCTTCTAAATATATTAATTAAAAAAAAATTAAAATTGAGAGAACCCTTTTCCGTGATCCTTGGTGACGTTTCTTTCATTAATGTTTTGGGTGGTGGGTCTATCTCTCATAATTGTGTATTAATTAGTTGTAGTTGCAATGCAAATAAAAGCAAACGGTGACCCTTTAATTGGAGAGAGCAAAAGTCCCGAGTAGTGGACCCATCCCATTATAAATTATTAAATATAACAGTGTTATTTCATCTTTCTTGACCAAAAAAAAGTAAAAAGGAAGGCATCTTTTCTGAGTTTTGAACTACTCTCACCAACCATATCCTTGTCAATTGACTGCAATGAATCAGAAACATTTTGTGTATTCATTAAGGCAGAGAGTCATTTTGCGTACTCCATTTTAAAAGTCAAATTTCGAATCTATTTAATGTATTCCTACCATAGGGATCAGGTAAGTCACGACTTCGCCGTATAGCGTGCCCCAAGAAATTACCATGAAAATTAAGTAAACATAGCTACAATGCTTTGAAAGATTGAGGAAATAACTTGGACTATTCTCGGCAATTTCTTTGTTATTATTATTTTTTTATATTTAAAAATTAAAACTACTTTTTACTTTCTTATTTACATACACTCTACAATGCATTTCCTTTATCATTCTCTATACTAATTAAATATCATTTCTTTACTTTTCTTTATTTTTTAATTCTTTATTTATCTAATTTTTTAATGATTCAAAGAGAGAATGAGTTTATTTTATTTATTTCTTTTTTCTTTTTTTTTTAAAGCACAATAATCCCTACAATGCAACCCAATTGCTTATACTGTAAAGATCATAATGTTGAAAGGTGATATAGGGACTATGTTGTTGATATGCAATAGCCACATGTAATCACCCCCCCTCTTTTAAGATTGGGAGTCGGATAATTCGATTACGAAAATGAAATTTTTGCATTTCGCACCGCCATGGTCGATAAATTAGGAATTTTCACCGACTTATTTCGCCAACTTTATTTTCCTTTACCGACATGATTATGATGACAATCGTTAATGTCGGTAAGCAAAGAGATCATATGCAGGTGAAAAATATTCAAACCTCGGTCAGTAAAGTCAGTTCGGTTAGAAAATGTTATTCAACATACCGAATCGAATTTGTCGAAAATAGAAAAAGTCTACCACCTATCGACCATCGGTTAAGCGGTGTCGGTTGGTTTTCGATTAGTACTTGGCCGGCAAGCGGTATGTAGTTATTTTGCACAGCCCTCCGAGCCTACACCTATTGACTTTTTGATTTAGTTAAAATTTATCCAAAACTGAAGTTGCAACTCCATATAAACTTGAGCAAAATATGATGTTAATATAGGGACAATAA
Source organism: Corylus avellana (assembly GCF_901000735.1). Classification (NCBI taxonomy): domain Eukaryota; kingdom Viridiplantae; phylum Streptophyta; class Magnoliopsida; order Fagales; family Betulaceae; genus Corylus; species Corylus avellana. Next base: position 3,793,893 of record NC_081546.1, read on the forward strand.
TGCTTAAAGTGGTAGTATTATGACCTAATAAATTTATCTTTTACCAACCCTACTTCTGGGTTTTCTCTCACAAAGTCACATGTAGTAAAATCTTGATAGTTTAGGTAACTTTGTTAAATATATTTGACTAGAATTATGTTACTATTTCTAAAAAGACATATTTTGGCATCCCGAAACGATTTATTATTATTATTTTTTTTTGGAGATGTTTGCACAAGATGAAAGATATGGGATTCGAACTAATAACCTTATTTTATTTGGCATGATCCCTAATCAATTGAATTGCCTTAACAACCCTAAAACGAGTTGTGGCTATGCTCAATGGTTCCCAGGATATTCTTTGTAGCTGTGGCCCATATGCAAAACAGAAATAGTGCCACTGTCAGCCTTTATTTTTGTTTATTATTATTGGCCTTATCGTATTTTCATATAAACATTGCCTACTTTTGGCTGTCTACGAAAAAAAAACGCACGTGGGCTGCGACAAGTAATCAAGGATTGAGGTTTCTACGGAGTTGTCCTAGAAACCAGAAGCGGCCATACCGTATGGCATGTTTGGTAACTATTTTTCTTTTAAAAAAATAATAATAATAATATTTATTTATTCTCTCAAAATTATCCACTTTTCTCTAACTATCTAAAACTAAAAGACTTTAGAAAATAAATGACATGTTTATATTTTAGAAAATGATAAAGGGTTTTATAAAAATCAATCTGGATAGCTCATCAATGGATCGTACTGGTTTACAGATATGTCGATTACTTTTTGAGGTAAAAGTGAACCGTGGTGGGTGAAGCAGTGCATCGTACTAGTCCCCACCTCCATAATTTTTCCCTTTAACTTAAACTAAAAATATGATTCAATCGATCTGATGGATTAATATAGTCTTAAGTCTTATTACAACACTAACGACTTTATATTATTTTAAAATAGACCAAAGTTTCAATGATACAACTCATTGTCTAATTGAAAGTTACGGGATTAAATGTGATAAGGACAAACTCCACGTGGCCATTGTTGGATTCTTAGCTGCCAAGTTTGATTGGCTAACAAAAGATTTATCCGTTTGAGTATTTGACAAAACCTAATCCAAGTGCCCCCATTTTCTTGTTATCCACTGTTTCTGGTCCAATTTGAATAAATAAATCGGCAAATCGCAATTTCTGCTTCACACGAAAGTTAGAAGAAGATAATAGAAACGTGCTCGCCACGCGCGTTTCAATTATTTTGAACCATTTCGAGGTTCCTTCCGACGAAAAGTCTAAGAATAAACCTTTTTGTATTTTTTTATTTTTTTTGTGGTAGCCAAGGCAAATACAGAAATACTACAATGACTTTTGAGGAAAGCTTAATCTGCGTCTATAAAAAGCCACGCTTCTGCTCTCTCTTTGCACAACAATTATAATAATTAACCCACCATGGCTGGTTTTGCTTCTTCATTTGGTTGTTTGCTTTTGATTTCTTCGGTTCTGCTGGCTTCCTACCGTTGTGCGTCGGAGGTGGAACTAGACTATTCGTCACTTCCTATAGTGAAGGGACTCTCATGGTCATTTTACGACTCTAGCTGTCCTAAGCTTGAATCCGTCGTCAGAAAAGAGCTCAAGAAGATCTTCAAGAAAGACATTGGCCAAGCCGCTGGCTTGCTGCGTCTCCATTTCCATGACTGCTTTGTTCAGGTAATTAACAAAAATATCACTGTTTTAAGTGTAAAATCCCAACTGGGATTTTGTTGAACTGATCTGGGTTATTGATTTGTTGGTGTAATTTGCAATGCAGGGATGTGATGCTTCGGTGTTGCTGGATGGATCAACCAGTGGTCCAAGTGAGCAGGACGCGCCTCCGAACTTGAGCTTGAGAGCAACGGCATTTGAGATCATCGACGACCTTCGTGAGCGTGTCCACAAACAGTGCGGACAGGTCGTCTCTTGCGCTGACATCACCGCTATCGCTGCACGTGACTCTGTTTTCCTGGTAAATGCTTTACCACCCCCCTCTTTACTTCCGGGTAAAATTTGTAAAAAGGACGATAGTAATAAGAAGTAAGCGGGTAAATATAGTTTCACGGTTACCCCCATAAATTAGAGAAATGTTATAGGTGAATATTTGTTTTTTTTGGTTAAATACCAAATGCCTCTTGGGGTTTGATATCTTTATTTTTACCCCTTTGAGGTTTCATTTTTATCACAGGACTCTATGGGGTTTTGATAAATGACCAAGTTAGTCAATCCGTTAGTTGACCGTTACGACTGACACGTGGACCAATCAGATGTTGATACGTGGCACATATTTAATTTTTTATTATTATTATTATTTTTTTAATTTTAAAAAAAAAAATACTGGTGATTTGGGGGGGCACCATTGGGGGTGGTCGGCCACCCCCCAAGGCTCCATGGGGTGGGCCCTTGGTGGAGTACAAGGTGGCCGAAACCACCCCCAATTTTTTTTTTTTAAAAAAAAATACTTTTTTTTTTAAAATTAAAAAAAAAATTTAAATATGTGCCACATGTCAACATTTGATTGGTCCACGTGTCAGTCCTAACGGTCAACTAACGAATTGGCTAACTTGGTCCTTTATCAAAGGGGAGTCCTGTGATAAAAATGAAACTACAGGAAGGTAAAAATAAAGGTACCAAACCCCAGGGAGTATTTGGTATTTAACCTTTTTTTTTTTATATATATATTTAATTATTTTATGTGAATTTCATATAAATTAATAATAATAAATCTCACAAATTTAAATAATTGATGTATTGAATTTGTAAAAGAATTTAGGTTAAATTGAATTTGTAAAAGAATTTAGGTTAAATATAATAGTGGGTACAGCTAGGATGAAAAAGGCCTTGATAGCTATGAGAATTAGGGTGTGTTTGAGACTAGAATTGTAATTTTATAAATAACAAGTGCATGAATTATTTAAAATTGTATTTTTTTAAAAAATATATAATTTGTGATTTTTAAATCGCAAGTAAGAAGACGAAACTACAATTTTATTGAATGCTTAATTTGTATTTTAAAATTTTTTATGTTTTTAAATCGCAATAATTTTTAAATCGAATTTTTGAATTGGCGACTTAAAATTGATAAATAGTAGATAAGCACCGGCTTCAAAGTATTGAATAAAATATCTAAAGTAGATACCACTTTCTGTCTGCTCTCCATTAATGTCGGAGTCTGGATTAGCCATGGCCCATGGGTCATGACTCATGAATCATTGAGTCTCATGACTTTTTTTTTTTTTTTAATCATTTTCTATTCAAATAATAAATTTTTTAATCATTTTCTATTTAAGGTAATACTTTTTTTTTTTTTGGTTCTATTTTTAATCGTTTGTTTCTTTGGTTTAAGAAATTAATATGAAGGGAGATTTCTTTAAGAGTTTTTCTTACAAACCTCTCGATTTGTGCATTTTGGTCACCGCAGTCAGGAGGTCCCGACTACAATCTGCCATTGGGAAGGAAGGATGGACTAACCTTCGCTACAAGGGAGGTGACGTTAGCGAATCTTCCGGCACCCTCAAGCAACGCCAGTGTCATTCTCGACTCTTTGGCCACCAAAAAGTTGGATGCCACCGACGTGGTAGCCCTCTCCGGTGGCCACACCATCGGCATTGGCCACTGCGCCGCTTTTATTGAGCGGCTCTACCCAACTCAAGACCCTACCATGGACAAAACGTTCGCCAAAGACCTCAAAAAAGATGTTTGTCCCACGGAAAATTCCAACGGCAGCACCGTGCTGGATATCCGGTCGCCCAACAAGTTCGATAACAAGTACTATGTTGACCTCATGAATCGCCAGGGCTTGTTCACCTCCGACCAAGACTTGTACACCGATAAAAGGACAAAGGACATTGTCACTAGCTTTGCTGTCGACGAGGATCTCTTCTTCGAGCAATTTGCCAAGTCGATGATTAAAATGGGGCAATTGAGCGTGCTGACGGGCAAGAAAGGGGAAATTCGTGCCAATTGCTCTGTGAGGAATTCTGATAATATCAAGTTGAAATCTGTGGTGGAAGACGAGGAGGAAGGTGGTTCTTCTGAGTTGTAATTAAGGGTGTTCCATGTCTTTACCTGTTTGGTTTATATATGAACATGTCTCAACTTATTTCATGTTTTTTTTTTTTTTTCCTAAGAAGATGAGTGGGGGATGACTTGTTTAATTATTATGTGTTTCAGACTTTGGAAGGAGTATATATATTGTTTGTCTAATGTGATAACTTTTTCTTTATTATGTTTAGTTTATAATTTTGTTTGACAAA